>NC_088214.1:2500-10000 GCF_036934945.1 Oncorhynchus masou masou
TTTAATTTTAATTTTAATTTTAATTTTAATTTTAATTTTAATTTTAATTTTAATTTTAATTTTAATTTTAATTTTAATTTTAATTTTAATTTTAATTTTAATTTTAATTTTAATTTTAATTTTAATTTTAATTTTAATTTTAATTTTAATTTTAATTTTATTTAATTTTTTAATTTTAATTTTAATTTTAATTTTAATTTTAATTTTAATTTTAATTTTTTTAATTTTAATTTTAATTTTAATTTTAATTTTAATTTTAATTTTAATTTTAATTTTAATTTTAATTTTAATTTTAATTTTAATTTTAATTTTAATTTTTTTTAATTTTAATTTTAATTTTAATTTTAATTTTAATTTTAATTTTAATTTTAATTTTAATTTTAATTTTAATTTTTTAATTTTAATTTTAATTTTAATTTTAATTTTAATTTTAATTTTAATTTTAATTTTAATTTTAATTTTAATTTTAATTTTAATTTTAATTTTAATTTTAATTTTAATTTTAATTTTAATTTTAATTTTAATTTTAATTTTAATTTTAATTTTAATTTTAATTTTAATTTTAATTTTAATTTTAATTTTAATTTTAATTTTAATTTTAATTTTAATTTTAATTTTAATTTTAATTTTAATTTTAATTTTAATTTTAATTTTAATTTTAATTTTAATTTTAATTTTAATTTTAATTTTAATTTTAATTTTAATTTTTTTTAATTTTAATTTTAATTTTAATTTTAATTTTAATTTTAATTTTAATTTTAATTTTAATTTTAATTTTAATTTTAATTTTAATTTTAATTTTAATTTTAATTTTAATTTTAATTTTAATTTTAATTTTAATTTTAATTTTAATTTTAATTTTAATTTTAATTTTAATTTTAATTTTAATTTTAATTTTAATTTTAATTTTAATTTTAATTTTAATTTTAATTTTAATTTTAATTTTAATTTTAATTTTAATTTTAATTTTAATTTTAATTTTAATTTTAATTTTAATTTTAATTTTAATTTTAATTTTAATTTTAATTTTAATTTTAATTTTAATTTTAATTTTAATTTTAATTTTAATTTTAATTTTAATTTTAATTTTAATTTTAATTTTAATTTTAATTTTAATTTTAATTTTAATTTTAATTTTAATTTTAATTTTAATTTTAATTTTAATTTTTTTAATTTTAATTTTAATTTTAATTTTAATTTTAATTTTAATTTTAATTTTAATTTTAATTTTAATTTTAATTTTAATTTTAATTTTAATTTTAATTTTAATTTTAATTTTAATTTTAATTTTAATTTTAATTTTAATTTTAATTTTAATTTTAATTTTAATTTTAATTTTAATTTTAATTTTAATTTTAATTTTAATTTTTTTAATTTTAATTTTAATTTTAATTTTAATTTTAATTTTAATTTTTTAATTTTAATTTTAATTTTAATTTTAATTTTAATTTTAATTTTAATTTTAATTTTAATTTTAATTTTAATTTTAATTTTAATTTTAATTTTAATTTTAATTTTAATTTTAATTTTAATTTTTTTAATTTTAATTTTAATTTTAATTTTAATTTTAATTTTAATTTTAATTTTAATTTTAATTTTAATTTTAATTTTAATTTTAATTTTAATTTTAATTTTAATTTTAATTTTAATTTTAATTTTAATTTTAATTTTTTTAATTTTAATTTTTTTAATTTTAATTTTAATTTTTTTAATTTTAATTTTAATTTTAATTTTAATTTTAATTTTAATTTTTTAATTTTAATTTTAATTTTAATTTTAATTTTAATTTTTTAATTTTAATTTTAATTTTAATTTTAATTTTAATTTTAATTTTAATTTTAATTTTAATTTTAATTTTAATTTTAATTTTAATTTTAATTTTAATTTTAATTTTAATTTTAATTTTAATTTTAATTTTAATTTTAATTTTAATTTTAATTTTAATTTTAATTTTAATTTTAATTTTTTTAATTTTAATTTTAATTTTAATTTTAATTTTAATTTTAATTTTAATTTTAATTTTAATTTTAATTTTTTTAATTTTAATTTTAATTTTAATTTTTTTAATTTTAATTTTAATTTTAATTTTAATTTTAATTTTAATTTTAATTTTAATTTTAATTTTAATTTTAATTTTAATTTTAATTTTAATTTTAATTTTATTTTTTAAATTTTAATTTTAATTTTAATTTTAATTTTAATTTTAATTTTAATTTTAATTTTAATTTTAATTTTAATTTTAATTTTAATTTTAATTTTAATTTTAATTTTAATTTTAATTTTAATTTTAATTTTAATTTTAATTTTAATTTTAATTTTAATTTTAATTTTAATTTTAATTTTAATTTTAATTTTAATTTTAATTTTAATTTTAATTTTAATTTTAATTTTAATTTTAATTTTAATTTTAATTTTAATTTTAATTTTAATTTTAATTTTAATTTTAATTTTAATTTTAATTTTAATTTTAATTTTAATTTTAATTTTAATTTTAATTTTAATTTTAATTTTAATTTTAATTTTAATTTTAATTTTAATTTTAATTTTAATTTTAATTTTAATTTTAATTTTAATTTTAATTTTAATTTTAATTTTAATTTTAATTTTAATTTTAATTTTAATTTTAATTTTAATTTAATTTTTTAATTTTAATTTTTTTAATTTTAATTTTAATTTTAATTTTAATTTTAATTTTAATTTTAATTTTAATTTTAATTTTAATTTTAATTTTAATTTTAATTTTAATTTTAATTTTAATTTTAATTTTAATTTTAATTTTAATTTTAATTTTAATTTTAATTTTAATTTTAATTTTAATTTTAATTTTAATTTTAATTTTAATTTTTTTAATTTTAATTTTAATTTTAATTTTAATTTTAATTTTAATTTTAATTTTAATTTTAATTTTAATTTTAATTTTAATTTTAATTTTAATTTTAATTTTAATTTTAATTTTAATTTTAATTTTTTTAATTTTAATTTTAATTTTAATTTTAATTTTAATTTTAATTTTAATTTTAATTTTAATTTTAATTTTAATTTTAATTTTAATTTTAATTTTAATTTTAATTTTAATTTTAATTTTAATTTTAATTTTAATTTTAATTTTAATTTTAATTTTAATTTTAATTTTAATTTTAATTTTAATTTTAATTTTTTTTAATTTTAATTTTAATTTTAATTTTAATTTTAATTTTAATTTTAATTTTAATTTTAATTTTAATTTTAATTTTAATTTTAATTTTAATTTTAATTTTAATTTTAATTTTAATTTTAATTTTAATTTTAATTTTAATTTTAATTTTAATTTTAATTTTAATTTTAATTTTAATTTTAATTTTAATTTTAATTTTAATTTTAATTTTAATTTTAATTTTAATTTTAATTTTAATTTTAATTTTAATTTTAATTTTAATTTTAATTTTAATTTTAATTTTAATTTTAATTTTAATTTTAATTTTAATTTTAATTTTAATTTTAATTTTAATTTTAATTTTAATTTTAATTTTAATTTTAATTTTAATTTTAATTTTAATTTTAATTTTAATTTTAATTTTAATTTTAATTTTAATTTTAATTTTAATTTTAATTTTAATTTTAATTTTAATTTTAATTTTAATTTAATTTTAATTTTAATTTTAATTTTAATTTTAATTTTAATTTTAATTTTAATTTTAATTTTAATTTTTTAATTTTAATTTTAATTTTAATTTTAATTTTAATTTTAATTTTAATTTTAATTTTAATTTTAATTTTTTAATTTTAATTTTAATTTTAATTTTAATTTTAATTTTAATTTTAATTTTAATTTTAATTTTAATTTTAATTTTAATTTTAATTTTAATTTTAATTTTAATTTTAATTTTAATTTTAATTTTAATTTTAATTTTAATTTTAATTTTAATTTTAATTTTAATTTTAATTTTAATTTTAATTTTAATTTTAATTTTAATTTTAATTTTAATTTTAATTTTAATTTTAATTTTAATTTTAATTTTAATTTTAATTTTAATTTTAATTTTAATTTTAATTTTAATTTTAATTTTAATTTTAATTTTAATTTTAATTTTAATTTTAATTTTAATTTTAATTTTAATTTTATTTAATTTTAATTTTAATTTTTTAATTTTAATTTTAATTTTAATTTTAATTTTAATTTTAATTTTAATTTTAATTTTAATTTTAATTTTAATTTTAATTTTAATTTTAATTTTAATTTTAATTTTAATTTTAATTTTAATTTTAATTTTAATTTTAATTTTAATTTTAATTTTTTTAATTTTAATTTTAATTTTAATTTTAATTTTAATTTTAATTTTAATTTTAATTTTAATTTTAATTTTAATTTTAATTTTTTTTAATTTTAATTTTTTTTTAATTTTAATTTTAATTTTAATTTTAATTTTAATTTTAATTTTAATTTTAATTTTAATTTTAATTTTTTTAATTTTAATTTTAATTTTAATTTTAATTTTAATTTTAATTTTAATTTTAATTTTAATTTTAATTTTAATTTTAATTTTAATTTTAATTTTAATTTTAATTTTAATTTTAATTTTAATTTTAATTTTAATTTTAATTTTAATTTTAATTTTAATTTTAATTTTAATTTTAATTTTAATTTTAATTTTAATTTTAATTTTAATTTTAATTTTAATTTTAATTTTAATTTTAATTTTAATTTTAATTTTAATTTTAATTTTAATTTTAATTTTAATTTTAATTTTAATTTTAATTTTAATTTTAATTTTAATTTTAATTTTAATTTTTTTAATTTTAATTTTAATTTTAATTTTAATTTTAATTTTAATTTTAATTTTAATTTTAATTTTAATTTTAATTTTAATTTTAATTTTAATTTTAATTTTAATTTTAATTTTAATTTTAATTTTTTTAATTTTAATTTTAATTTTAATTTTTTTAATTTTAATTTTAATTTTAATTTTAATTTTAATTTTAATTTTAATTTTAATTTTAATTTTAATTTTAATTTTAATTTTAATTTTAATTTTAATTTTAATTTTAATTTTAATTTTAATTTTTTTTTTAATTTTAATTTTTTTTTTTTTAATTTTAATTTTAATTTTAATTTTTTAATTTTAATTTTAATTTTAATTTTAATTTTAATTTTAATTTTAATTTTAATTTTAATTTTTTTAATTTTAATTTTAATTTTAATTTTAATTTTAATTTTAATTTTAATTTTAATTTTAATTTTAATTTTAATTTTTTTAATTTTAATTTTAATTTTAATTTTAATTTTAATTTTAATTTTAATTTTAATTTTAATTTTAATTTTAATTTTAATTTTAATTTTAATTTTAATTTTAATTTTAATTTTAATTTTAATTTTAATTTTAATTTTAATTTTAATTTTAATTTTAATTTTAATTTTAATTTTAATTTTAATTTTAATTTTAATTTTAATTTTAATTTTAATTTTAATTTTAATTTTAATTTTAATTTTAATTTTAATTTTAATTTTAATTTTAATTTTAATTTTAATTTTAATTTTAATTTTAATTTTAATTTTAATTTTAATTTTAATTTTAATTTTAATTTTAATTTTAATTTTAATTTTAATTTTAATTTTAATTTTAATTTTAATTTTAATTTTAATTTTAATTTTAATTTTAATTTTAATTTTAATTTTAATTTTAATTTTAATTTTAATTTTAATTTTAATTTTAATTTTAATTTTAATTTTAATTTTAATTTTTTTAATTTTAATTTTAATTTTAATTTTAATTTTAATTTTAATTTTAATTTTAATTTTAATTTTAATTTTAATTTTAATTTTAATTTTAATTTTAATTTTAATTTTAATTTTAATTTTAATTTTAATTTTTTTAATTTTAATTTTAATTTTAATTTTAATTTTAATTTTAATTTTAATTTTAATTTTAATTTTAATTTTAATTTTAATTTTTTTAATTTTAATTTTAATTTTTTTAATTTTAATTTTAATTTTAATTTTAATTTTAATTTTAATTTTAATTTTAATTTTAATTTTAATTTTAATTTTAATTTTAATTTTAATTTTAATTTTAATTTTAATTTTTTTAATTTTAATTTTAATTTTAATTTTAATTTTAATTTTAATTTTAATTTTAATTTTAATTTTAATTTTAATTTTAATTTTAATTTTAATTTTTTTAATTTTAATTTTAATTTTAATTTTAATTTTTTAATTTTAATTTTAATTTTAATTTTAATTTTAATTTTAATTTTAATTTTAATTTTAATTTTAATTTTAATTTTAATTTTAATTTTAATTTTTTAATTTTAATTTTAATTTTAATTTTAATTTTAATTTTAATTTTAATTTTAATTTTAATTTTAATTTTAATTTTAATTTTAATTTTAATTTTAATTTTAATTTTAATTTTAATTTTAATTTTAATTTTAATTTTAATTTTAATTTTAATTTTAATTTTAATTTTAATTTTAATTTTAATTTTAATTTTAATTTTAATTTTAATTTTAATTTTAATTTTAATTTTAATTTTAATTTTAATTTTAATTTTAATTTTAATTTTAATTTTAATTTTTTTTTAATTTTAATTTTAATTTTAATTTTAATTTTAATTTTTTTAATTTTAATTTTAATTTTAATTTTAATTTTAATTTTAATTTTAATTTTAATTTTAATTTTAATTTTAATTTTAATTTTAATTTTAATTTTAATTTTAATTTTAATTTTAATTTTAATTTTAATTTTAATTTTAATTTTAATTTTAATTTTAATTTTAATTTTAATTTTAATTTTAATTTTTTAATTTTAATTTTAATTTTAATTTTAATTTTAATTTTAATTTTAATTTTAATTTTAATTTTAATTTTAATTTTATTTTTTTAATTTTAATTTTAATTTTAATTTTAATTTTAATTTTAATTTTAATTTTAATTTTAATTTTAATTTTAATTTTAATTTTAATTTTAATTTTAATTTTAATTTTAATTTTAATTTTAATTTTAATTTTAATTTTAATTTTAATTTTAATTTTAATTTTAATTTTAATTTTAATTTTAATTTTAATTTTTAATTTTTTTTTAATTTTAATTTTAATTTTAATTTTAATTTTAATTTTAATTTTAATTTTAATTTTAATTTTAATTTTAATTTTAATTTTAATTTTAATTTTAATTTTATTTTTTTAATTTTAATTTTAATTTTAATTTTAATTTTAATTTTAATTTTAATTTTAATTTTAATTTTAATTTTAATTTTAATTTTAATTTTAATTTTAATTTTAATTTTAATTTTAATTTTAATTTTAATTTTAATTTTAATTTTAATTTTAATTTTAATTTTAATTTTAATTTTAATTTTAATTTTAATTTTAATTTTAATTTTAATTTTAATTTTAATTTTAATTTTAATTTTTTTAATTTTAATTTTAATTTTAATTTTAATTTTAATTTTAATTTTAATTTTAATTTTAATTTTAATTTTAATTTTAATTTTAATTTTAATTTTAATTTTAATTTTAATTTTAA